>NC_086318.1:20480667-20493167 GCF_036172605.1 Pelobates fuscus
CGCGCTATATAAATAATAATAATATAGCGGAGATCGTATAGTACAGCGCTACGGAATCTGACGGCGCTATATAAATAATAATAATAATATAGCGGAGATCGTATAGTACAGCGCTACGGAATCTGACGGCGCTATATAAATAATAATAATATAGCGGGGATCGTATAGTACAGCGCTACGGAATCTGACGGCGCTATATAAATAATAATAATAATATAGCGGAGATCGTATAGTACAGCGCTACGGAATCTGACGGCGCTATATAAATAATAATAATAATATAGCGGAGATCGTATAGTACAGCGCTACGGAGTCTGACGGCGCTATATAAATAAATAATAATAATATAGCGAAGATCGTATAGTACAGCGCTACGGAGTCTGACGGCGCTATATAAATAATAATAATAATATAGCGGAGATCGTATAGTACAGCGCTACGGAATCTGACGGCGCTATATAAATAATAATAATAATATAGCGGGGATCGTATAGTACAGCGCTACGGAATCTGACGGCGCTATATAAATAATAATAATAATATAGCGGGGATCGTATAGTACAGCACTACGGAATCTGACGGCGCTATATAAATAATAATAATAATATAGCGGAGATCGTATAGTACAGCGCTACGGAATCTGACGGCGCTATATAAATAAATAATAATAATATAGCGGAGATCGTATAGTACAGCGCTACGGAATCTGACGGCGCTATATAAATAAATAATAATAATAATATAGCGGAGATCGTATAGTACTGCGCTACGGAATCTGACGGCGCTATATAAATAATAATAATAATATAGCGGGGATCGTATAGTACAGCGCTACGGAATCTGACGGCGCTATATAAATAATAATAATAATATAGCGGGGATCGTATAGTACAGCGCTACGGAATCTGACGGCGCTATATAAATAATAATAATAATATAGCGGAGATCGTATAGTACTGCGCTACGGAATCTGATGGCGCTATATAAATAATAATAATACTATAGCGGGGATCGTATAGTACAGCGCTACGGAATCTGACGGCGCTATATAAATAATAATAATAATATAGCGGGGATCGTATAGTACAGCGCTACGGAATCTGACGGCGCTATATAAATAATAATAATAATATAGCGGGGATCGTATAGTACAGCGCTACGGAATCTGACGGCGCTATATAAATAATAATAATAATATAGCGGAGATCGTATAGTACAGCGCTACGGAATCTGACGGCGCTATATAAATAATAATAATAATATAGCGGGGATCGTATAGTACAGCGCTACGGAATCTGACGGCGCTATATAAATAATAATAATAATATAGCGGAGATCGTATAGTACAGCGCTACGGAATCTGACGGCGCTATATAAATAATAATAATAATAATAATATAGCGGAGATCGTATAGTACAGCGCTACGGAATCTGACGGCGCTATATAAATAAATAATAATAATATAGCGGGGATCGTATAGTACAGCGCTACGGAATCTGACGGCGCTATATAAATAATAATAATAATATAGCGGAGATCGTATAGTACAGCGCTACGGAATCTGACGGCGCTATATAAATAATAATAATAATATAGCGGAGATCGTATAGTACAGCGCTACGGAATCTGACGGCGCTATATAAATAAATAATAATAATATAGCGGAGATCGTATAGTACAGCGCTACGGAATCTGACGGCGCTATATAAATAATAATAATAATATAGCGGGGATCGTATAGTACAGCGCTACGGAATCTGACGGCGCTATATAAATAATAATAATAATATAGCGGAGATCGTATAGTACAGCGCTACGGAATCTGACGGCGCTATATAAATAAATAATAATAATATAGCGGTGGCTGACGGCATTTAATAAAAGTGGGAATTTGGGAGAATTTCGAATTTTAACCCAATCTGACACATTGTGAAGCGTGTGGCGCTCGGCCATGGCCCCGCTTACCGCACTGTAAGGGACAGGCTGCGGAGTGAAGTGGTTTTGGTGCGCGGATCCTGTCCCAGTTATTATTTTATTCTCCTGCGCTGCAGTCTATGTTGGTGCCTATTCAATGAGGCAGATTTCCCATGAAGCACCGCGAGCACAGCTTACCTCTTGCAGTCACTGCCTGGACCATCTCCCAGAATCCCCCGCGGCACCTCCCGCCATGACGTGCTATAGCACAAATCACCCGGTTTTCCTGACCGCCACGTGACTCCCTCCACCCAGCGTGCGTAGCGCGGGGAGACGTGATCTGATTGGCTGAGCGGACCCGCGTTCCACGCCTCGCTCTGATAATGACGGCGTTACGCTTCCTATAAGGTGTTGTCATGGTGACGAGGTGGGCGTGTCCTGTCTAAATAGAACAAGCACAGCTTTATTGCTCCAAGCCCGGACACAGAGCAGCATGCCGGGCCTGGTTCAGTACATAGTGCTCCGCAGGGACCTGCAGGCTGTCCTCGGCTGGCCCCTGGGGGCCCTGGTGGCTCAGGCCTGTCATGCAGCTACAGCCGCCATTCACTTGTATTATCAGAACCCAGAGACACAGCAATACCTGCAGGAGCTGGACACCATGCACAAAGTGCTACTGGAGGTCAGAGACCTGGGGCGGGGGGCAACAAGAATGGCAGCAAGAGGGGATAATGGCAGCAAGAGGGGATAATGGCAGCCAGGAGGGGGCAACAAGAATGGCAGCCAGGGGGGGCAAGAATGGCAGCCAGGGGGGAGGGGGCAACAAGAATGGCAGCAAGAGGGGATAATGGCAGCCAGGAGGGGCAAGAATGGCAGCGGGGGGGGGGGGGGGAGGGGGCAACAAGAATGGCAGCCGGGGGGGGCAAGAATGGCAGCCAGAGGGGCAAGAATGGCAGCCAGGAGGGGCAAGAATGGCAGCCAGGAGGGGCAAGAATGGCAGCCGGGGGAGGGGGCAACAAGAATGGCAGCCAGGGGGAGGGGGCAACAAGAATGGCAGCCAGAGGGGCAATGGCAGCAAGAGGGGATAATGGCAGCCAGGAGGGGCAAGAATGGCAGCCGGGGGGGGCAACAAGAATGGCAGCCAGGGGGGCCAGAGGGGCAATGGCAGCAAGAAGAGATAATGACAGCCAGGGGGGATAATGGCAGCCAGGGGGGGCGATGGCAGCAAGAGGGGATAATGGCAGCCAGGGGGGGGGGGGCAATGGCAGCAAGAGGGGGCGATGGCAGCAAATGGGGAACAATGGCAGCCAGGGGGGCAATGGCAACCAGGGGGGTGATGGCGGTCAGGGGGGGCAATGATGGGGGGCCAGGGAGAGTCAGCGAGGGCCAATGATCGCAACTGACCAGGGCAAGAGGGCCAATGGACTGGGTAGAACTATAAAAGTCAACATAAGGTTTCCAAGTAAGAGAAGAGCCTCTGTTCAGTGAGGTTTCAATCCAGTTTTTGAAGCAGTGATAACAGGAGAGGAGATGGACTAATTCAGTGGTGTAATATACATTTACATGCTGCAGCTAAGCATATATCGGCTAATTTAGGAATCTGCCCCAGCTCTTCCGCTGGCACCCCCATCTCTAACTTGTTTCCAGAACACCCGAATTTCCCCACACTCCCATAAGCCCTGATAAATGTCTGCCCAGTCTCCCACAATTCAAACATTTAGCCGATTTCTCTCATTTTGAGAGAAAATAGTTTTTCAGGCAAGTAGTAATCACGGTGTGCTATTTTCCAATGCATTTTTTGATAGGACGCTGATGTATTTTAAGTAGTTTGACAGTTGTTGCTAGGAGCATATTGTGAGTTAATGTAAGAAGATTAGTCAATCCATCAAGATAAGCCCAACTGCATGGTGGAGTAGTCCAAGTGAGGTCAAATTATAGAATGGAAGGGGCTAATGCAGTAAGAAGCAGGGGCGAGTTGTGTGGAAAAAAATAGTGGCGATCAGGCCGCTTGTCTGAGGGTATGCAAAGAACATTGAGGTCAGTAAATGTATTTTTGCTGAAATGAGAGGATTGACTCCTTATGGTGATCCAGAAAATAGTCTATTCTAGTATAGCCTGCTGCTTCCCAGGAGCGGTAGGGTTATTGAGCATCCCCCATCCTGAAAATGTGGGCTACATAAAAAGTTGATAATCTGGTGTATTGCCAGTGAAGCCCTAGAAGTTGTCTCACCGCCTTCCATATCTTAAAAGTGGATGCCAGTAGAGGATTTCCACGTGCTTCCTTTGGGAGGGAGTATAGTCCTGATCTAGGGACAATCTAGGGCATGTCAGAAATGTGCATGTAGAGCTTTAGATTTGGAATATTGAGACCTAGATTAAACCTGGTTTATGATACCTAGTTTATGTTGACAGAGGAATTTAGAGAATAAAGTGTTTAGAGTGTGAAATAAGTATGAGCAGGGCCTGCAAGGGATATAGATGCTTAGGTATTACGACTGATTGATTTTAGGGTCACTCTACCAGAAAAAGAAAGAGGGAGAAGTGCTCAGCGGGAGAGGACATCCCTCACCTGAGTCAAAAGTGGGGTCTTCTTAGAACGATATAAGGTGGACATGGTTTTTTGAAAGATCACTCCCAGGTATTTAAAATTTGAGGTCGTCCTTAAGATAGTCAGTGACTGTTTTATGTTTTAAAAAGAAATGGATCAGAGAAGAACAGATCCTGAAAGAGGAAGAGAATAGGAAACCGTAGGAGAGAGGTAATTTGGAGAGGACAGCTATTTTCACTTTGATGTCTCACTGTAGTAAATAACCCTATAAAAGTCTGTGTCGCAGCGACGAACTGCAAGGCTCAGTGTAACAGTAACTTTACTTGTGTTAATATCTGTGTCCATTCCTAGGTTCCTGATGAGGCGACGCTAACAAGCTTGGCAGAGACCTTAAAGAAAGAAAACATTGATCACAAAGCATGGATCGAACAACCAGAAAATATCACCACCTGCATTGCCCTCAGACCATACCCCAAGGAACAAGTGCACCCCTATCTGAAAAAATTCAAACTACTCAAATGAAGGTGCATAGAATCCTCAGCCATACTGCGGAGTGCCAACACGTCTCTATCAGAAGGAGGATTGGAGCTGGCTACAATGTAACCTCTTACCAATAAGGAACAGCGAAGATTGTTTGAGAACGACGAGTTTGGGTAGCTAAATATCCAGATCTGTTCCCCTTGTTACATACTGCGAGGGACTATACAGAAGAAATATTGGAAAGGGCACAAACAAATACAATATAACTCCCTAATTTATTAGACATTGATACTGAAAATGCCATGTGCATGCGTTGGACATTCCCAGCAGAATAAAATATCTCCAAAATGTAAATGTGTTTCAATGTATTTGAGCTGTGCAAAGAAATAGTGTTTACATCCCAGAATCAGCCACATGGTATGTTGGGTTAAATTACCTGATCTGATTAAGTGAGTTCAGGAAGAAAATGTAAATGGCGTTAGTCACCCCATACCAATTTTACAATGTCTAACGAAGACGTGGTTTTCAATGCTGCAATCAGTTTCTATTCTGCTATTTAAGCAATACCACTCTTAAGAGGAACTATCATGAACAATTATGTGATAGCATTTATTAATGCTTGCTGCTTTGCAGAGTGTTGTGATGGACGTAGCTCTTTACTGTAAAAGATACAGGGGTTTTGATATCTCCTTCAGACTCTGTCAGCGAGTGTCAGTGTCCTCCTCTAAGCAGTGTCTACCAGGCTGCTGCCACAGATCCAAACAGTTAGACAGACCAACTGCTGTCTGTAGGGAACTCAGCAGCCCCCATGGGGGGGGAGGCACAGCAGCTCACACGGTGGCAAACACAGCAGCTGACTCTGGAGGGAGGACAATTGATCCATTTTTATTTTTTTTTAATGTTATAATGCATCAAAATGTGTAGACAACCAATCCTTTTGTGTAAATCCTCACACTGTGCATATTCAGCCTTCAACTCTCCTAGCTCCAGGAAGTAGCTTGGCCAACCATAAGCCTCCCATATGGAATATGAACCGTTGAACTTGTCTAACCCAGTGCTGGAAGGGTTAGTGTAGGGGAGACTAGGGTTTCCTTTCGTTATCAGCTTTCAACTACAGAGACAATACATTGGCAAATTATAATACTGCCACAGCTGACAGTGAAATATATTTATATCTCACAATATTCAATTTCATGGCCAATTGTTGTAATACGATCCTTGCTATATTTGCATGTCATATGCCAGGGAGGAAAGACTTCTAGTGTGGTGTTTTTTTCATGTTTGGGTAAGAAAGCCCTTACCTCGCACAAATCTGAAAGGGAACAAGTGTAAATGTCAATCAGATATCTGTTCCTTGCTGAGTTTCTAAAAGTTATGATTGTTTTAGCTGAGCTCCCATTACTTCAGGGGGCCTAGCCTGTTTATGTGCTACACACAATTCATAGACAGACAGACAGACAAACAGGTCTGTGACTGGTTTTTGGTCGCCATATTAAACAGGACCATGAAAGGGGGGCGGGGCCTGACAGCTGACTGAGGCAGACGTGTGTCGCAGGGGCTCCTTGATTTAAAAAAAAAATCAAACACATACGAAATTAAACACATTGCATCCGACTTTCGACGGCAAGCTCTTCTAATCTACTTACCTGTACCGTGTCTGCCTAAAATGTGGAAGATAGCTACCAAGCACTCAGCGCAACTTGCCCTGGGGGGCTTACAGTGTCAGGACGTCCACTCCACCTCACAAACTAACCTCTTTATCAACTACTATTTTGTACAACTAAATGAATGTTTTGGTGATTGTTAATCATTGCACTGCTAAAAATAAAGATACACAAAACATGACCATGAAGGAACAGGCAGGCTTACTCTTTAAACTGGAAGTCTTCAGGAAATCAGCAGGGATTTGCAAACTTGAGGCAAACATATAAGAAACAAAGCTGTCTTTTAATTGTACTTAACCTTTCTCCAACCCTGCGCCTTACCTCAGACTATGCATCTTCTGTGCTGCGACCTTGGTTTCCAAATGGCGGCCTGTTTAATTGTAGTTTTGTGAAGCTCCTAATGTACAGGTTTAATTAACATGGGGTCACAGATTGACCGTTTTCATTCTGGGTTGATGTGAGAGTGAAATTAGCACGTTACATGTAACAGCTGCTCTGTGAAGTGTCCGTGAGCTCCATCCACTGTTTCCTATTGCTGATGCAGTAGGGCCATACGTGGCCTTCACAGTCATTATATCAGGACTCTTCCTTAAGAAACATTAAGTGATATGCACTGCCTGTCACTCCCATTTGTGAATGTCAAGGGAGGCCTTAACATGTAGGCAAATTCAAAACACGTTCTCACCTCGATAGCCAAGGAATCTCCACAGAGTGCTGACTTTTCTAGAGTTCGATTTTATAATAAGCTCAATCGTGTGTGTGTGGCCAGTGTAAGTTCTGCCCATTTTGTTTTTTGGGGGTATATGCATCAGTATTATTGGCTTATGATGTCACGGATGACCTCATGTAACAGTAATGTTTGCATCTGTTCTGTCCAGGTAGGCATCATATTATTTATCCAACCCATCAGGCTTTTTTTTTTTTTTTTTTTTTTTTTTTTTAAGTAACTGGGATTGTGTGCTTTAAGCTTTGCCATATGTTGGTTGCAGATAGGGCCTGCTAATGGTTTATTTCACGATGACATCATGGATAGAGGTCTCGGAAAACCGTTTATAACGGGGTTGCCTTCAGAAGTTGATAAGATGAGTCTCCTCAACTGTAAGCAGGTTGTACAGACCGCAATCTGACGGTCCAACTATCACTATGACCTATGTAAATTCTGCAGAGTATAACCATCATACGCTTACTTTCATTTCTGTGCATTTAAATATATTGTAATAAAACACACCACTGAGATAAATAGATCAGGATTTTAAATGACTTTATTTACAATAAACAGAATAATTAAACATTGAACAAAGCCAATAATATAACAGCAAAAAGCAATATTATTCAGCCATCTTAACCCCTTTGCAGCCAGAGAGATTCATCTTTCATGTCTTCCTGGCATCAGAGGGGTTAAACCTACCTAATGCCAGGAGTCGGTTTAGCAATATGCTACAGACTTCTCTGAAATCAGATCGGTTCATAAATCATGTTACATTCTTTTCTCGTTCTGTAATGCATCATTACTTAAACAAATTAAGTTGCTGTTCTGTAAAATAGATTTGTGTGTGTTTTCAGAGCAATTTAAAAAAAAAAAAAGTTAACAAAAATAAAATAAAATTGCTCTTTAAAAACCTTTTACTGGAAATACCTGTTTTGATGTTTAGATTTAATAGTTTTTTTCCATCTTAAAGTACATTCTTTCCTTCCCCCTACAAGGAATAAGTAGAGAAAATAGAAGCAAAAAAAAAGAAAAGTATAATTTGTTACGAGGTTTTCCTTATGAAATTAAAAGAACCATCTGTTGTCTTTTAACAATAAATTATTCCGTTATTTGTGTGATCGATAGCCAGCATTTATTAAAAACAAAAAATAGGTATTTTTCCTCATTTTGTTTTAAAAGGGAACAAGTTTGGTTATTTACCAGAAAACAGCAATTTTTTAAAATATATTTATAATTATTGAGTGGGGGGGGGGGGGGGAGGGGTGGAATTATGAAAAATCCCGGCATTCGCTTTTTTTTTTTTCCTTCTTTTTTTTAAGAAACAGTCGCAATATAAAATATTTGAAACTTATTTTCATACCTTTTTTTTTACATTACGAAAAGCAGCTGGCTAAAGAATCTCGATCCAAAATGTAAGAATAAATTGTATGTAGCAAGTTACCAAAAATGCTCGAATGTATGGGCCAAATATTTTTTTTTTTTCCTTTTTCTATTTTTCTTCTTTTTTTTTTATTTTTTTTTTTAAGCAGTAGGATCTAAGAACATTCTGGAGCGAAGTAAAAATAAACATAATATCGACATTTTTGACATGCTGGTTATTTTACAAGTTTCAGAAGTCAGGTTTTGAGTAAAGCAGTAAAGTTTCCCACCACTTAAGAAAAAACTAAACAGTTCATGTTGTGTGGCAAGCTCTCTATGTACAGCAAGTTTTTAATTTTTTTTTTATTTACCTGCAGCAACAAATAAAGCGAGGTGACAATGTATTCATAGGCACTGCCTTTTCTATTAGGGAGGTGCGACATTGCCAGTTGTGGCAATACTTGGTGGCCACTTTTTATTTATTTTTTTGAAAAGTGAATAAGACAGCAGTTAATTAAAAAAAAAAAAACAATGTATACAGTGGCTAAAATCTAAAATTAAACTGCTTTCACATCAAGCAGATAAACAAAGGCATTTTCAAATATGCTACATTCTACTAAAGCGAACCTACATATATGTGCAGAAATCTCTCTTTATAAGAGCATCTTATTTTTTTAATATTGATTTTTATAGTATGCATACTATATTTAAACAGTATTTTTAGAACTCAAAAGTGATTGTTATTTTAATTATGCCACTACTTTTCATTGAGTGTCACAGGGAAATTAACTTCTGCTGTAGAATAAGGTAAACAGAGTAACTACAGGTCAATCGGTGATAAAATTGGTCATTTTTGTAGTCTTTCTGTTCCAGAGGGGAGTGAAATGTGTTGGGTATCCCTCTTCTGCTAAAAAGTATAACAACTGAGGTACTGTGTAAGCCCTGGAATGGACAATAAACCAGGAAGTGAAAGGCAGTGCCTGTGAACGACCTAACACAATATAACAAAGCTTACAAAATGACAATAAAAAAAAAAAATGATGTTTCTCTCCAAAAATAATATTAAAAAAAAAAAAGAAGACTTCCTTCCATTTACATAAAAAAAAAGCAAGCTTAAAGGCCTGGTTCATTAAAAAAACAAAAAAAACACAAACAGAACAATAAAAATGACAAATTCCTGTTGCATGATACCGCTGCAGGCTACAGGCAGTGGGAATATCCTGAGTATAAGTTACATTGTTATGGACTTAGTAATGGCGAGTCTGGAGGGTATACAAGATTCTAGCAGCAGGTTAAAGCGATTACTTATCTTAGACTAGACATCTGACAGCGGCTTGCAGGAAACTAAACACAAACCACTCTGTTTATAACGACCCAGAATGCTTAGTGGTGGGGGCACGGAATGTATGTACACAAAGTTGTTGATCGTGATGATTTTTTTAAGGCCTCATCCGTTCCGTTCCTCTGGTAACAGAAGGGGCTAAACACAACAAAGCCAAAAAGCTGTAGATTTTTCTTTTTATACATATACGTGAGTGGTCAGCAGAGATTTGGGTGGGTCCTGATGATTTTAGGATTGGAATGTGGTCTGTACACCAACAGGGAAACATTTACTGAAATTATTTAGTCTATTTTATTGCCTTCAAAATTAAAAGGGCTAAAATAATTGTGTGATCAAATCAACACACTTTTGTTTACGGACTTTCATAGATTTCAGGAGCCTTCACCAATTAAATGCATTAGCCTTTCTTATGGCATGTTCAAATTTAAATTTATAGCTAAAGCTCCTGATATAATTTATCTTTCAATCAGTAGGAGCAAGCTTCTCTTACCCATGTAGGTAAAAAAATTAAAACTCAGCCCTCCCCCTAAAGAATAAACACCGTAAAACACCGGTGTAGTGCGATTTGCGATTATACTACATGATCATTTATGCTGTGTATGCATCATGTGTAACACTAGTTAGCAGTAATGTCAGTAGAGAATTCCTGTAAAAAAAAATTAAATGTAAGAAATATTTAGTTGCAAGAGGTAGGATGTAGATTTTTAACACAAAATCTCAGAATAAAGAAATAAAAAATACACGCAGATTAATTTGGAGAGGTCGGCTACGGCTCTAAATGAGCCTTGAGATACATTTAGACTTATGTGGTCCATAATATTTTCTTCATTTGTTTTCCCCACAGGAATTCACTATTATATCATACGTTTATTTCCTGTTTTGTGACGTTTTTCTCATTTTAATAGTATAAATGTAGCGCTTTTAGTTTTTCGCAGCTCATTGCTAACGCTGATGTCTATGATGCAAACTATATGTTCTTAATGTGGTGTCATCATAAAACCGGCTTGGTCGGAAACAGAATTCTCTCCACTACTGTAAATTTGTCTTCCTTTATGACCAACATTCAGTCCCAAATCAACAGAACCCACTCTGGCTTCTTCTATTTGGTATTAGTTGTCTTTGAATCTTTGAATGTCCCAGTTATTCCCCCAATGCACTACTACAGAAATTAAATTTAATGACATATGTTACCCCCACCGAGGAGAACTTCTAATACAAGCAAATACTAATTAAAGTGCAAGGTAATCTGCTGGGTAAAACCCATTACTGTTAATTGATGTCTGTTTCATTTTGCCTTTGGTTGCTAGAGGGTGGGGTATGCAACAGGTCCCTCCCACAAGCAGTCTCAGGGTTTTCCAATAGTTTCCTTTTTAAGGAGCCCATTGGTGCAGTCTGGGACCGTGTGATAATTGCATATCTGTATGACAATGGCTATTGAATTTCTCCCAAGATAGTTTGAGGCTCATATCAGGTAAGGGTGACAATAGCACTCGTGCTGGTTATAATTATTCCTCCTGTAACATTCAGCTGCACGCATACTGTTACCCAGCCCTGCTACAAGCCTATTTGCATAGCCCAGTATAATAACTCTCAGGGGACATTGACAATGTGATCAACGTAATGTGACATATGGAAACAAACACAGCTTTTACCAAACTTTGTACAAAATAAGAGCATGTGTCTTTTCGATGTGAAGCGGATAGCCTAGCCAAATCTCGCTGACCCCTATATACAGCTCATGGAAAAAAATAATAATCAGATATTCAATTATTTCAATGATTTTTCCCATTGTCAAGAAAAAAGTTCATTTTTTTTCCCCAAGAAATTGTCAGCTTCATGAAAATATTGCGGGCTGCCCCATTCCCTGCACCAGCGGCAAAGGGGTAAAAAATAGGCCCTAAAATGTGCGCAAAGCAGGCCTCCCACTTAGAAAAATCATGATTGTACATACAAGCCAAAGATAGCTCTACAAATGCACTTCAGCTGCAACAAAGATGCGCTTTACCTCGGTATAATATATATATATGTACTTTTCCCCCATCCCCGCCACCCGTAAATTACCCAGAACCCTCCTCTTCTCCTCTTCAGGTTCCATTTCAGTGACAGAACCAGCTGAGACTGAGTTCCTCATGGGACATTCTAAATGAGCGTCTTAAAAAAAGCAAACGCCCAATCCATTCAGTGTCATCACAGCAACTGCGTACAAAAATAAGTATCATCTGTCATTTGGCTCGAAAAGGGGACCAGTGGTCCGATTGTCCAGCCCTGCAGCTCTCTTTATCTCCAAATGTCCATCGCTGTCCAAGCATTATTCAAAGGGGACAGGGCAAAAAGGAAAAATTAAACAACTGCGGCAAAGGTCAAAAGAATGTTTGTGTTTTTTTTCCTCTCTAACAGTTCTGAACAAGGTTTTTGTTGGTTTTGTGTGTTTGACCCCGCAGTATTTCATCCCAAAAGGATGGCTGCAGTTTGAGATATAAGAACAT